>NC_050585.1:42340468-42360468 GCF_013368585.1 Megalops cyprinoides | reverse complement strand
AGGCAGGGTATGCAGTTCTCTGTATGTGCATGTGTGTTGATGTATGTGTATGTTTGTGTGTTTGTATGCGGTTGTGTTTGTGTATGTGTGTGCATGTGTGTTTGTGGATAGGGAGATATGTAGGTCCATGTGAGTATGTGCACGTGTGTAGGTGTGTGCATATGCGTGCATGCATGTGCGCACGCGTGTGTCTGCGTGCATGTCCGTGTATGTGGTTGCATGTTTATGTGTGTGTGGTTATGCGTGCATACGTGTGCATGGTTGTGTGTGAGTGTGCAGGGCTCATGTTCCCAGGATGGCTGTAAATCCAGGTGTGGCCTTTCCTGTGTAGCAGTGGTGGAGTTTTCCGGTCCCTGTTCTACACATGCTACACACCATTCCTGCAAAGCGGGGACGCGGCCGTCGGCGTGCTGTAGAGGTGAGGGTGTAATTGACACAGCTGCGTGATTATGCAGAGCGTGTGTCCTTCCGCCCCTGCGTGCCGTCACCCCCGCCGTCACGCTGACAGGCGAAGAGGGGCGCAGCCCGGGAACGCAAATAAGCGGCGCATACATTAGCAGTGTCAGCGTGCCGGCGTCGGCACACAACCGGGACACGTCACCTGTCATAGCAAACACTCAGCAGAGCTTAACAGAGAGATCGGGGAAGAAAAGAAGAGAGGGGAGGGAGGGAGGAGGGAAAGGAAAGAGGGCAAACACTCTGTTCCGCTGCTTGACAGAGAATTTGGGGGAAAAAAGAGGAGAGGGGAGATGGGGCTGAAAGCGAGTAGGACAAGTGGGAGGGATGATTTTTCTCTTCCTGGTTGAATGATTTATTTACCATGCATTCTAACCTTCCTGATTGGATCGTCTCTTTACCATGCTTTCTAAACTTCCTGATTGCATCGTCTCTACCGTACCCTCTGCACCTGAAACATGCAGATACTCTGCCACAGACTGGCATGGTTACCACCTCAGTCGCAGGTGGTAGTGTATGTGTGTGGATGAACATGTGCATGTGTGAGTGTGTGTGTTTGTGTGAGAGACAGAGTGATTTTCTGTATGTGTTTATGTGAGAGACAGTGTGAGCATGTGTGTTTGTGTTTGTGTGAGAAAGAGTGCGTGTGTGTGTGTGCATGCGTGTGTCTGGGCATGTGCATGTGTAAATGTGTGTGTGTGTGTGCATGTAGGTGTGGGGAGACCAGAGGCCCTCCTTACCTGGAACCGCCGCATGTCCCGCGGGTTCCCTGCATTCTTCAGGCAGTTCTGGTTGCATTTCAGGAAGAACTTCAGAAAGAACCTGCAAGAGACACAAAAGAGCCTTCACGTCAACCGGCAGCTTCCCAAACTCCACCCACCGCTGCACAAACATACCAAATCAGACAAGGGGAGGAGGCATGTCCCGCTCCCTGCGAGTTTGTGACAGTTAACAGGTGTTTCTCAATGAGAAAATAAGAAAATATACTTTTCTCTATAAAAACTTCACCCTCTCTTAACTCCACAATCAGAAATCATGACTGCAGACTTCAGCCATGAATAAAAAATACAAATATAGACATTACGGCCCTAAGTTTCAGCGAAAGCCCACAACTACTGCGCCCCATTAGCCTCTTCGGTGGTGATGTCCGCCGAGAGCCGAGGCACAGTGTGACACATAACTTGTGGGAACAAAGCCGCTCTGATGAGCACAGCTCTGATAAGACATCCTGCACAGTGGCGTGATCTGACCAGCGGCAAACATTCACCCTTCCTCTGAGAGAGCAACAAAGCTAGGCTACATCACGTTATTAGATCATAGCTCGAGTTAGCCAAAGCTTTTACCTCCCCCCATAATTATACAGCTTTTCCTCCAGCAAATCATGTTAGCGCTGCAGCCCAAGAGCAGCAGTGAGCGAGGCAGGGTCTGCGCTCTGAGCTGGATGTAGCAGCCTGTCTAGTCGGGTTGCACAGGTTAACTTCTGGCAGGGCTTGAAAAGAGTCATGCTCACACTCACTGGTCTGTGAGCGTCGCTAGCCTGGTCTGACACTGTTGTGCATTCATCTTGGATGGGTACAATTCCGTACTTTTGTGCTGAAAGTCGCTCTGATTAAGAGCGTCTGCTAAATTAATGTAATGTAATGTAAAGTAATGTAATGTAATGTAATGTAATGTGATATACATCCCTCTCTCACAGGCCCTGTCAGCCTGGTTTGTGACATTGTGTCTGCTGCCATTTTACTGGCCACCACAAAGGGCACAGACACTGGATGCCCCTGACATTAACCTACACCCTGTCCTGGAGAGTGGCTGCGTTATAACGCCCAGCAATGACCAGCCTTCCCCAATACACAAACACACAAACAAAATCACACCCACACAGAGATACGCGCACACACACGCGTGCACACACACACACCCACACACACACACGCGCGCACACACACACCCACACACACACACACTAACCCACACACACACACACACACACGTATGCATAGGGATACATACGCACATGCACACAACAAATGTTTGGGTGCACGCACACAGACGCGGGCATACGCTCCCCTATACACACACACACACACACACACACATATGCATAGGGATACATACGCACATGCACACAACAAATGTTTGGGTGCACGCACACAGACGCGGGCATACGCTCTCCTATACACACACACACACACACACACACACACACACATATGCACAGGGATACATACGCACATGCACACAACAAATGTTTGGGTGCACGCACACACAGACGCGGGCATACGCTCCCCTATACACACACACACTGAAATAAAGAGCAGGACCATCTGTCGCAGGTCAGTGATGAGCCTGACAGCCAACTGATGCGTGGCCTTATGAGGAAATGTCTCTCAAAGAGACAGAGTCACTGGGGGCCATCCTAGCCTGGACCTCTCCTGAGGCCTGCAATCTCCCTCACACAGACACACACGCGCACACACACAGACACAGATACACACACACACAGTCACTCTCTCTCAGACACACACACACACACAGTCACTGTCTCTCTCTCTGTCTCTCTCACACACACACACACACACACACACACACATACACACAGTCAGTGTTTTGTTGAGAGTCAGGAGCGGAGGTGTGCCCCCCCCCAGGCAGGGCTCCCTGTCTGTGGTGTGGCACTCAGGCACTCAGGAATGCTGGGACAGTGTGTGTGAATGCCAGTGCTGGTGCAGCGCATACCGCAGCAGCAGGTAATCAACCCTGCAATCCATGTCCACAGAGAGAGAGAGACACATCTCTGCACCCCATCAGAGCTGTCACATGACCCCACCCTTCCAGGCCACGCCCCCCTAAGACTGCTTAATACTGTCTGCTCTAACACAGTCAGAAGGGGGTGTGCTTTTACACTGACCTTACACTGGCGCCAAAAAACTCTCTATTGGATCTGTATCCTTTCCTGTATGACCCGTTTAGAACAGTTTATAATAAAAATAACAAATAAATTTAGCCTGTCCCTTCGCTCCAGAGAAGAGCCAAACTGACTGACTTATTGTGTCCTCCTCACAAACTCGTGACAGTGGAATATTTAAATGGTTTATTGCTGTTTTACAGATTAAAAGAGCAGAACAACACCCCAAATTGTGCCAGTTTCTCAAAACTCCCCAGAGTGGATTAGATGCACATAGTATGCTGCATCTAAGATCAGAACACAGGCAGGGCTGTGTGCTGCAACACTCTGAAATGCATTATCTCACCAATGGAGGGGGACAGATGAGGCATTAAACTCTCCTGACGTGGTGTTTCTGCCCTGCTGCCAGAGTTTACTTAACCAATAAAACCCAGAGAGCGAGTGGAGCGCAATCTGATGAGGAGCAACGGTGGTTCAGGGAGGGGGCTGCATCAGGCAGGGAGCGCACTTCAGTGCCTCTGAGAGCTTTCAGCAGGGTAGCCAGAGGGAGGCTGACACGGCCATTGTGTCCAGCCTCATAGCGTATGCAGTCCGCCCATCCGAGTTAAGGTGTCACGGCAACCACCACCTCATCCTGCCCACCCCCAAGAGTGTCTGACTGCCAGCCAACTCCACAGAGGGACTGTGTGTTGTATGTGGGTGGGTGTGTGTGTTTGTGTGTATGTTTTTACACCTGTGTTCTGTGAACACAGAAAATGCCTGCGTACTTGAAATAGACAGGAGGTACACTCAACCAGCTTTTAAAAGTTAAACTCTGATTACATTTTGCAATGGTTATTGACTTTGCTAGGACTCAATCTCATATGGCCAAAAGTTCAGACAAGCGCTGTCATGAGATGAGAAGGAGAAACAGTGGGACACACAAGCGGTTTGCTAGGCTGCACTGTGTACACGACTGAGGAACCTGCCATAAAAAAATAGCACATTATAAAGAACAGCACAGCATCCACAGGAGAAAAGCAGGCCCGAGTAGCTGGTGAGAGGTATGCGAGGGCTTGGAGGTGATGAGGTACGATTAGAGGCTGTTTCTCCATGTGGGAGGTAAACCAGCACAGGGGGAGCTCCGCCCGTTCCCCTGCCCTTTCTCACAGCTCTCGCTTTCGTGCAGCTAATTGGTCGGATGGCGCCTCCATCCCTCTCGCCTCCTTTCATCCCCCCATTCACCCCCCCCCCCCCCCCCCCCCCCCCCCGGGCCGCAAGCACGGACTGAGCAGCAATTACGCCACAAGGCTACTGGTGGAAGGGGGGGGTCAGAGCAGCAACCGGCTGTGTGACGGGACCGGTTACCGCCATGGCGATGGAGCCGGGGGAAGCACTTAATTAGCAGAACTTTTCTTCGTTTACTCGCGCAAATTGCTGATATCCAGTCACCCCTGCCTCTTTTTAATTACCACTCAATAGAGACATCCCCACTGCCCCACCCCCACCGCATCCCCCCCAAGCCAGAATCCTCCAACCACGCCGAACCGTATCACGCTAGGCTACCCCCTTCCCCCAAGCCTCTGGCCTTTCCTGGGGCTTTTCAGAATCCTGTCTTGACTCAGAACTTGGCGCCTTTTGACGCCGCTTGCATGCGCAACGAAGATCTGCTTTCATGCAGGGAGACACACAAGTGTATCTTTGTATCTGCGTGAGGGGTAAGGTTACCGCGCTAAACATGCTGTAATCTGGATGTAATGCAGCCTGTCATCTGTCTGCCCGAGCACTCAGAGCAGCTGCTTTGGTTTTTTTTTCTTTTTTTCCTCTTCTTCTTTCGCTATCGAGACACACTGACATCAGGTCAGAATCTGTCATCTGTAGGAGGCCTGTAATGGTAGTATCACGAAAATGAGGAAAAAAAAAAAAAAACACAGGAAGGGGTACTCGGCATCATGCCCCTCCTCCCTGACAGGGTTCCTGTCCGTTGGTGCCCGCGCTGCCGGCTCACAAGGTCGGGAGACAAGCGACACCCACGTCCCCTGTTGCTGCCACCTGAAGGAGGACCAGGTCGAAACAGATCCCCGGCCGAAGGACCGGACACCCTAATTAAAAGGATGGTCCCTTTGTCTGGGTCCCCAACGCAGGGACGAGAGCGCCACGCGGCTCTCCTTGATGTCGACCGGCGGCAATTACTCAGGGAGTAAAGCGCTTACTCGCCGCCTCTCGCTCCCTCCACAGCGTCGGTTTAATAGGGTTAATCTCCTTCCTCTTCTCCCCCTCCCTCCTCCTCGGCTCTCCCGCCCCCTCCTCCAGCTGTCTCGGGGTGTCAGTAACAAAGGAGAGAGCGATGCATTCCTCCTAACGCCGGGCTTAAGCCCCCGGGTGACACCTCTGCTTCACTTTCAGCTGCGCTAAATCCTCTACAAAAACTACCATGTCCAGGGCGGATTTGCAGCCCAGGGTCTGCGTCTTTACTGTCTGCTCACTCGTACACACGTTCACATACACGCGCTCATACACACTCTGACCATATCCATACATATGCACACAAACACACACTCACACACAGGTTCACATACACGCGCTCATACACACTCTGACCATATCCATACATATGCACACAAACACACACTCACACACAGGTTCACATACACACGCTCATACACACTCTGACCATATCCATACATATGCACACAAACACACACACTCACACACAGGTTCACATACACACGCTCATACACACTCTGACCATATCCATACATATGCACACAAACACACACACTCACACACAGGTTCACATACACACACTCATACACATTCTGACCATATACATACATATACACACATACACTCAAATACATACACTTACATTCTCACATACACTCTTACCACATGTATACACATGCACACAGTCTGATAGACACACTCACACACAGTCAGATATACACATTCAGATACACTCTACACAAATGCACGTATGTATAAACATGGTAAGGAGCAGAGCTCGTGACCAAAAGGTTGCTAGTTCAATTCTCCACTGGGGCACTGCAATTGTACCTGGGGAAGGTACTTAACCCACAATTGCTTCAGTAAATATCCAGCTGTATAACTGGATAAAATTGTAACCTATGTAAGTCACTCTGGATAAGAGTATCTGTTAAATGACAATAATGTAATGTAACGTATCCACACACCACTATGTGTGCACAGATGCACACACCCACATGCACAAACACAGACTTACTCCATATGTATGTACACACACACACACACACACACACACACACACACATTAACACTGAGCACACCATGACGCTCGGAAATGAATAACCATATAAATGTATGTATCCGGGTGCGGGTAGAGGGAGGTGGTTGGTATGAAGGGCGTAATGGCTGTGTTTCTGTCGCGCGTTTGACCCGCGCGGCCTGACAAGCTCCATTACCGCTCTGAAGAGCTCTCCCGAGTGTGGAGTACAGAGAGAGGACGTGCTCTTACCGGTATAATGTATATTAAAGTACACAATGTCCCTTCCGTAGGGCACAATAGACAGACACCTTATGCTTTCAGAATTGATTGGATAGTGCTGTCATGCATCGTTAAGGGCCCTCCAATTAAAGAAGGCAATTATTATAGCTGCTGGATGAAAAAAGGGGGGAGGGGTGCCGTCGCTGGTCAGGGAAGGGGGGGGGGGGGGGTGTTGTTACTGTATTGGTGTCCCCCGGCTGGTGGAATCATAACTGAGGGCCCGACCTTCAATTTCCGGAGTTCAGCAGATCAGGAAGTGGATTATGAGGTAGTTGTAGAAAACTAATGATTCACAAAATATTCAACCTGTCACAAGCTCCTCTGACCTCTGGCAAACAGAGAGAGATTGACAGTGTGTGTGTGTATGGGAGAGAGAGAGAGAGAGAGATGTGCAGAGAGAGAGAGAGAGAGAGAGAGAGAGAGAGTGCAGGTAAAAAAGAGACACTGAAAGACAGAATAAAGTGAAAAGAGAGAAAGGGAGAGAGAGAAAAAAACAGTGAATGCATTGGTGGTATTTCCCCACAGTTTCCTGCAGGGCCGGGTCCTTTCAGAGAACTGCTGAATGTTAGAGCGGTGGATGCTGCAGTGTGGACTTTAACTCCTCGAGGGAGTGACAAGTCCACTGCTCTGACTGAAGGGAGGGAGGCGGTCCAGGGGGAAGGGGGGGGAGTGGTAACAGACAAAGGGTTAATGAAATCCTCAGACACGTTGACCTCTGACCTCTGCGTCTGGGGGGTCACATCTGGTCAGCTGGCTGGCTCCCTAAATTGACATAGAGTTTGACCCCATAGAGACCTCCTCTCCCAGTGACATGTCCTCTGTGTAGTCCTCGATAACACACACACACACACACAAAGAAATTTTAGAATTTCAAACGTAAAAACTGACCAATGACAGTGCCTTCAATTGTTCTCTGCATTTATTAAAAACAGACGCAAGGAGGGGAAGTCGAACAGATACAGATACGAACCAGGGAAACAAACGGAAATTCCCATTTTGTAACTGAACTGGTGTTATGAGCTGGAGATAATACTGAGGATACACAAAGAACTTTATTTATTCAAAGCCAGAGCTCTTTTAACTGAGCTTTTCGTCTCTATTCACGCTTTATTCGATGCCTGAAAATGATCTCAATCATGCAGCTGTCTAGTAAACCCATCACTTCTCCACTGTGCAGATTCGGTTCACCATCTTGCTCTTTAATCTGAGTGGCATTCATTTCATTGCATTTTAATTGCATTGTCATTTTTACTTCTCGTTTCTTATATTTCTCTGGATGGGAGCGTGAGTACCAGGATGCAATAATGACAATTTCATATTTCATTTATCAAAATGATAGAGCATCTCCATTGCCCTCTTGCATACAGTATTCACAGTGAAAGTGCATGATTATATGAAGAGGATATGACACTATTTGTTTAAGAGAACACAAGGGGTACTCAAATGACTTCATTATTCCAGTAATTCCTTCACCATGAAGATATGTTTGGTTGTGCTCACATTGGTGAGGAGAAACCGTGAAAGAATAAGAGCTATCCATCCCTGGTCAGCTATAGTTTTTGTGCTTTAAATATGTGATTTCGTATTTTGCATGCAATCGTGTGATACACGCTTGCAGTTCAGTGAAGGTAAAAGTTCGATAAGGAATGTTTGACGCTTCCTCTCAGCAATTTACCTACTAATGTAGCATTCATTTCACAGCAAGTAACCTAATATGTTTCATATTGAACCAGTAAGAAAAGGTTATTTCTACACACGCATCTACAGTGCTACATTTCAGCTACAGCTGTTGTTCCAATAGGAAGACTGATGGCTGGTAAATAACATGAAACAAGCCTGTTGTCATGACTTAAACCAGTCCGCATGAGCGCAACAGTGCGATGCGTGTTTACAGATCAAAAGAGCACGCTTGTTTACACGCGCGGGTGTCTCCAAACACGCCAGTGTTGCCTGTTTGTTTTTTTTTTATTTTCCACCAGGACTACAAAGGCCTATCAACGTCTCATTAATTAGCATATTTGTAACGAGGGGGAAGTATGGATGTCATAGCATGGGACGGCAGAAGCAGAGACAGCGAGAGAGAGAGAGAGGGACAGAGAGAGAGAGAGAGAAGGGGAGAGAAAGGAAGAGAGAAAGACTGGTTTCTTGGGTAATCTAATTCTTCTACTTAATGCAAAACAGTGCTATTACTGCATTTGCCATCTACTTGTATGGTGTTACCCGCACTATCACTAAATGAGACGAAGTGAATGGTGCAGCCCATAAATTATTCAGGGGCTGAGATGGCAATTATGGTGCTGAGCACAACCAACATTAATATTTTATGAAGGGGCTGCAGCTCTCAGAATGAGAGAGAGAGAGGGAGAGATGGAGAGGGGTGGAGAAAGGGAGAGAGAGAGAGGGAGAAAGTGGGAGAGACGGAGAGAGAGAGAGAGAGAGAGAAAGAGAGAGGGAGGAGAAGCTTGGCTGCTGCCCTTTCTTCCTTTACATTCTCATTCTCTATCCTCTATGCACTGTATGTACTCTTTCTTTCGCACACCAGGGTTTCTTTCTTTCTCATCCCTCTCTTCTTTCCCTCCCCTGTCCCTCCCTCCTCCCCAGGTAGCATGTTTTTCATCCACCTCTCCTGCACTCCCTCTCTCAACCCCTCTCTCATTTCTCATTCCTTCTCTCTTTCCCATGGGTGTGTGCATGTACAGACCTAAGTAATGCACTCTCATAAACAACTGAGTACCATACATATGCATATCAGTCTCTTGGGGATACCTGTTAGTTGGTCTCCCTGTATTTTGCCTTTATAATAATCTAGCCATAGTACCTTTATAACACCTACATTATATGGAAAAATAACTTAGTTACCAATGAACTTAAATATATTTCTATTTTTAAATATCACATGTTCATACAGGATGGGTTTTTGCAAATATTTTCTCTAAACATGCAGGCAGGAGCTGTTGCAATTTTGTGCTTATTATGGGTCAGGGGGAATTTTTGTCACTGCATGGTTATTTATAGTAAAATGCAGTTTTTACCTTGGGTGTGTCTGCCCTTCCGCCACTCTTAGGCCAAGAGAGAAGTGAAACGAAGTGGGCTGGGTAAACCCAAGGGGGCGGGGCAAGAGGGCCAATAGGACATGCCCCCATGTGAGAAGCTGCCATAACTCTGGGCCAGTATAGGGGGGGGGGGGGGGGGGGGGGGGGGGGGGGGGGGGGGGGTCGGGGAATGAAGTGAGGCTGGAGGCTGGTGTGCACCCCAGCGTGTTTAATGCCCCAGAGCCGCCGTGAAAAGAGGGCAACAGGCAGGAGGAAAACAAGCAACTCACAAGGTCCTTCTCATGGTTTTCCTTTGAGCTGCTGGTTTACCTCCGCAAGCACTCCCAGCCACTCCAGTGTGTTCCCACCAGGGAGGGGAGTTAAGACACACCAGTTAACACACACAGACAGGACACCCTCGTGCTCTCAGGCTTTGGTATTTCAGAGTTAGTCTCTCCATCAGTAGTTATTTTACCCGATTCTCAGAGGGGGAGGGGGTAATGCCCCAGGAAGGGGGGGGGGGGGGGGGGGGTGATAAAGTTATCCACACATGGGGTTCCCCTGGGCCTACAGCGAGGAACAACGTACAGGAGAATCTGACCCTCAGTCACGCCCTGGTCTGGACCCCACCAAGGCACCTTCCAGTTACTGCATGGCCAAAACCAATAGCAGGGTCCACCTCTCCTGACAGGGGCATGACAGCTTGCTTATTCTCCGGAATGAAAGCACGCTGCTTCTCCCCCTCTCCCTCTCCCTCGCTCTCCCACTCTCCCTCTCCCTCTACCTCCCTCCCTCGCTCTATACTTCACACTCATTTTCTGTCTCTCGGTGCCTCTACACAGCAGTAGGGCAGCTTTGGCAGCCAGTTTCAAAATAGCTTACAACACAGACCGTAGAAAGAAAAATCACTCCGTGGCTCGTCTTGTGTTGTTTTTTTTCCTTGCTGTGGGTTCCTTGCCAGCTGCAACCCGGTAACTGTTTCATAAGAAAACAGTGGTGGAAACAATCTCCTGTCATCAAAACGCACAAATCATGTAGCTCCTTGTTACAGCATGGATACACCTTTCAGCCACTTTCTTTGGGTCTTCAGTGGGAGTCATTTAATGTTACAAACTAATTTCTGAGAGAGCGGTTTACTGCCACATTGAACCACGTACCAGCCAGGACACAGGAACACTGGTAAACGCTCACCTCAATCTGACCTCAGTCAGTCACTAAACACCAAAATGAGTATAACCACATATCAGATCATGCCTATTTAGTATGGCTACACCCTGGCTAAATGCCATACCGGGGACGCCTATATCTCTGCAAGCTTCCATAGCAGGGTCACCATTATCTGTAGAGCTTCAATACATCTAAGTCTACTAAGTAACACACTGTAGTCAGCCGTGGAGTTCTGACCTAACAGAGATTAACAAATAACATGCACGTGCACTCAGGTACCCTGCACAGTTACATACAATCACACACAGTGTCACGGGGGGGTGGGGATGGAGAAACAAAGAGGGAGGGAAAGAGAGAAAGAAGAAAGAGAGGGAGCTGGGGGGGGGCATATCACATTGCGAGACTTTACAAGATGCGTGCAGACCCAGGAGATGAAGAAAGGCAGAGGGGAGTGTTATTTTACATAATCAGCCCTTCATATTCAACTGTCGTAATTGAGAGCTGGAGTACAGCTAAAGACACAGGGCGCCACGATCTGTCAATCAAATCCCAGTCTCTTGGGGAATGATAATCACAATAATGATCTCAATGTCCTTGTATAATAATAATATAGTAATAAATAGTAATAATAATAATAATAATAATAATAATAATAATTATTATTATTATAACAATTATTATTATTATAGTAATAATAATAGTAGTAATAATAATAATAAAAATACATTGCTATTACTGCTGAGGCTAGGGGTGAGAAGCAAAAGTGCACCTTATGGATTGATGTGGATGCTTTTTTTAACACTGTTTGAAATTTGCTGATATTAAAGAATATATGTATGAGGTAGACTGAGGATATGCCCCGATCGCTGTCTAGGATGTTACATCTCGGCATGATCGTGCCCATGAGGCACTGCTGAGAATACAGAAAAAAGGCAAGGATGAGGGAATGAGAGACAGGAGGAGCATAAGCCAGGCCAGGGACACAGTGCTCCACGCTCTCCCTATGCCAGCTGTTGCTCTGGGCATTTCCAGCTAATCTGCTCACACTGGGTGCATCTGTCTATGGCTTAACATCTGACACAGGGAAGGCTTTTCCAGCTCCGTCGCGGGCCAGATCACGGCGTGCTCCGCCCCCGGCGGCCACCGCCCTGCCAAGGCATGACCTCATCTGAGAGCCTGATGACTTTGTTCAGGGTTTGCAATATGCGACGGCCCTCGCCTCTGATGCAGGGGCTGATGGGATTCTCCACTGCTGCCCTGCAACACTGTCATTGACTAACCTGCTTCCAATGCTCCAACGCTGCGCTGGAGTACGCTAACATTACATCACGCCATCACAAGGCTGCATTACACCTGCACTGCCACACACACACACTTATTTGGCCAGGGAGCGCTTTACAGACGACAGACAGAAACACTGTTACCTCTGACCAAACACAGAAGTGCCTGAATTTAATGGCAAAGAAAACCACACGCTTTGTACTGGTACATAACCACAGAGTAATTTCAGTCCTGTAACTAGAAGTGGTCAGAGGGCTGGACTGTTAAGCAGGGGGTTGAGCCTTGAGCCTTGAGCAAGGCACAGGAGCTGAACTGCCTCAGTTCCTTCTGCTTTCTAAACGCAGCAGCATGGATGTATGCCTCAGATAAGGGCATCTGCTCTGCAATTAATGAAATGTGATGTAATAATGTAACTCAATGATGTTCACTGACATGTCCACACCTTCAAATATTCAACAGATCCATCCATGAAACTAGAAAACAGATACAGATACAGAGATTCTTTCTCGTGTGAGTAGAGCTCATTTTAATTTGAGTCTGAATTTTAATTTGATACAGCCAAAAAAAAAAAAAACTCAATTTGTCATTATGTAGGACTGAACCGTTGACTCAAACAATGGTCACGAGAGCATACACACTCAGCAGTCTATTTCAAAGAAAAGGTAAAGATCTATACGAACTGAACCTAGGAAGCCTCTGACTTTTAAAGCCAGTGTTTTAAAAAAGAGTAATGGCATATTGAGGGAGAAAAAGACAGAGAAAGAAAGAGAGAGGGAGAGAAAGAGAAGAGATGAAGGGGCATGGCTTTCCTCTTGTATATTTGAGGAGCAGAAGGCAAACACTTCAATAATTCATGAGTGAGAGATTGATTTTTTTGGCTGGCAGGGCCATATTGAGGTGTTGGAGTGAGCAGACAGAGAGATCTTTAGTTCTGGGAGTGGCTGAGAGAGCTCTATGCACACCAGCTCACACTCCAAAGAGCTTGTCTGACCAGAACATAAAAGAACTTTTAATTTCTCTCCTTCTCTCTCTCTTTTCCCTTTTTTCTCTCACTCACTTTTCATGCTGTGTTTTCTCCAGTTTGTCTCTTTGGCCATAAAGTAGTGCCTTAACACCACTGTGGGCTTTTATACGTTTAACACTAAGAGGTTCTGTAACTACTTTGATGGCCAAGAGGCGACCGGAAGACAGTGAAATCACAGCCCTTGTTTTCTTTTTTTCCTTTCCCTCTCTGTCTCTTTTTCTGCCTCTCGCTTCTCCTCCCCCCCATTTGGCCTAGATAAGATTTCAGTTAGATTTCTCAGCCTTCCAGAAGATGATGGCTAATTAGTATCTGATTATTATTAAACCTAATTCTGGGACACATGCACACTGTGTTATTGCTCCACCTTTTTTGTTTATACCTCAGCTAATTACTGCTGACAGGCTGTTTGGAGTCACCATATAAGACACTGAGGAAGTCTGAATAAATGTGCACTGCGACTATGAACCATTTTTCAGTGTGGATTAAAAATTCCCCTCCTCCTGCTTGTAGCAAAACAAGGTTAAACTAAATAACTGAGAAAAAAAATGCATGGTTGGAGTTATTGAAAATTGCTGCGGCACACAATGAAAGAACTAAAATTTGTTAAAGTAATTACTAACCCAGCCGGCCAAATGCAGTAACACATTTATGATTTCACACTTTCATTAAATTAAGGTGGGAATTAAATTTCACCACGATTAGGCATGAAAGTCATAGATTAGACATACGGGTTAGACAGAATGACAACGCAGGTTTCCAGCAATCTATTGCAAAGAAATAATTACATGAGTATTACTGCATGGAAAACACTGAGCAATACAATACCATGAGTAACTACACATATTCCATAAACTGGGGGCTGCAGTGTGGCATAGTAATGAGGAGCAGGGCTCATAACCAAAAGGTGTCTGGTTCAAATTCCTGCAGAGGCACTGCTGTTGTACCCTTGGGCAAGGTACTTAATTGCCACAACTGTTTAAATTGATAACATAGTAACCTATGTTATTCACTAACTATGTAAACAGCTAAATGACAATAATGTAATATGTAATGTAATAACTATGTACATACCGTAACTACAACATGACCACACCCACTCAGGCCTGATGATTTCACCCAGCAGATCAGCTAAATGCACAGAGATTCTGAGCACAGAGCAGGGAAAGTATGAAGGGCTGAGAGGCACCTGTCTGTGAGTCACACAGCTCACACAGACTCCGTGCTCCCTTTTCCCTACTCCACGGAGGAGCTGGAACATGACCAGCACCAGCTAAGAGGTCAAGCTCACAGCTCAACCGCTTTTCCACTGCGTATTCCAGACAGTTACGTTACAATTGCTTAGCAGATGGTCTCAATCCAGAGGGACTTTCTACATGCGATCCAGTTATGCAGCTGGATATTTACAGAGGCAATCTGGGTCAAGTGGCATACAACAACAGAACCCCCCGGGGCATCAAACCAGCAACCTTCAGGTTACCCGCACTGCTTTGTACCACTGCACTACACTGGGTTTTTCCCAAGGGCTTCATGTTACTTCTCTCTAGCCGCTGGTTGTTTGACTTGATGTGTCATGGTGTGCTCCTGACTCCAGCACCTCTGTTTTTCATACCAGTGCAGATGGAAGGTATTTAGTTGTTAAAAATCAAGTAATTATATAGTAATTACACAGGCAAAACTGTTAATTGTTAAATTGTCTGTCTGCTATTTTGTATTTTGTTCCACCACCTGCTGACTCTTTTGTTTGGTATTTTTTTTTGTGAAGAAACAAATTATTTGTTTTTGTAGATTTTCTTATGTTTAATTTTTCGTGAGAAAAGTCAGCCAGCTTCCTTTCAAGGAGTGTGCCAGAGGGAGAGACACACTGCCCAGAGATGCCAGTCAGGATGGGATCAGCTCCTGAGGCCTGTGTGGGAGCCCTGGTGCTTTCCAGCTAAGGAATTCTACAGTGCCTGCCCACAATCCATCATCAGACACTCAGCATAGACTCTGAATAGATCAGCACAGACTTTGCGTTTGGAAGCTCTCATTCCTGTCAGTTTATACCTGTTGAGTCAACGTACCATGAATTTGCCTCTATTCCTCCCTGGATCCCGCTGCAGAAGAAAGAGCTACCCGCGGCCTATCAGAGCAATCCTGATCCTCTCAAAATCCACCTGCTCAGATTGCATTCCCCTTGACGTGGGGATGGATCCGACAGAAAGCTCAGCTGCTGGTGAGCCGGGTGAGCGTATGACTCAGATTTTGATGGTAAGACACGTATGTGGGTTCAGGGAGGGAGTGCCCTGTGGAGAGGGGAGCGGTTTCGTTCACAGCTCTCCTGGGGGAAAAAATGTAAAGAGGGAATCCCTCTTTCCTCAGCGCTGGAGGAGAGAGCCTGGGGCAACGGCAGCTTGGGTGTCCTGATCTGCAGCGGAGAGACCACAAAGCCCCCATTCCCAGGGGCGGGGGGGGGAGAGGGTGGGCCGCAGATGGAGGCAGTGCGGAGTTATTATCTCTGCACCCTATCAGAAGGGTGTACAGTCCGTCTGTCTGTCCAGGACAACTCGAAAACGTCACAGAGGGGATTTGACAACACGTACAAAATTATTATTAATAGATGTAATGTAATACATTTTTGCCCACAGGCCAAGGAAGATATGACTCCATCCTAGGCCTGGTAGAACTGCCAAGCAAGGACATAGGGAAGCAAGTCTTTTACGATGCTGTTGTGAGTTGAGATATGGACTAAAAACAGGCTATGACATACTAATAACAGTAGATGTGTAAAACAAGAACATCATTCATATCGATTTTAATTATCTATATGTAGATTTGTGCCTACATGCCACAATGTCATTATCTTAGCAGAACTGCATGCGACCACAGCGCTGAGGCAGAGCAGTACCAGAGGCCTGTGGCTATTGATCCACCTTTACAGCACAGCAACGACTTACTCTCAGTTCCACAGTTAAAAGCCTCAACGCCAAGAGGTAATTTAACTGCAACTGTCCCTCAGTCTCTCTGTAAGACAAAAGGTGTCAAAAGAGTCCCTTGTTGTCCAATCACGTGCGCCACTTCTTCACGTATTCGCTCTACACGCATCTTTTTTTCCTCCTCCTCTCCCTGCTGGCGCGTAGTACGCGGCGAGCGCCTGTGAACGAAGCCCTTCTTTTCGGCTCGTTCATTATTCACGGCGTTCCCTCCCTTCCCGGGGAAGTCCCTGTCATGCTCCTCTCTCCGGCTGAGAAATGGGCCCTCGAACACGCGTCGTGTCCCGAACAAAAGCAACACGCTGCGATACTAACGCGCTTCATCAAGTGTGTAATTCACTCCTCTGCGGCGCGGGGGAACATTTGTCTGCCGCTGTATTAGACTAATATAAAACAGTTTTTTTCCCTCTCTCTCTCTCTCTCTCTCTCTCTCTCTCTCTCGCTTGTTACCACTGCACGCCGGCCCCGGGGCCTCAGATTATGTACACAAAGCGGAATCACCCAGCTGAGGGGACCGTACAGCGAGGAACACCAGCGTGGAGATGCTGATTGGAGGCACGTGCTGCAGCTGAACGCTGCAAAGCAGGCGGTGATGGAGAGGGAAAGATTTGAGGGAATCCCTTCCTACTGCACCACCGTACACACATGCACACACACGCACACACACTAACAGAGACACACACACACTAACACAGACGTACACACACAAACACAGACATACAAACTAACACAGACATACACACACACACACGCACACACACTAACAGAGACACACACACACTAACACAGACGTACACACAAACAAAGACATACACACATATACAGACATCCCCCCAACACACACACTTACATTCACACACATACACACAAACATACACACATGCACATGCACACACACTCACACCCCCTCACCACAAACACACACACACAGACACACCTCACACACACCCCCAGCAGACATACACGCGATACAGAGAGAGCATTTACCTCTTGCAAATCTAATTTTATTTCTACTTAACCGGCTGGGTTGCCAGATAGCCTGAAGGGAAGAAATGCAAGGGGTAGTGGGTGCAGCTTGGGCCGAATGGGAGGTCAGACGAGTGCCATTAAATTGTTAATGACCGCGCGCGGTGAGCCAGGACCTCAGCCCAGAATGTTGTCTGACATGAGAATGTGACAAAAGCTCAGGAGTCCTGTTCCATCCCACAGAGGAAACCATGGCAACCGGAAGAGGTGTGGAGGTTAAGGAGCTGGGCTTGTAAACCAAAGGATGCAGGTTAAACACTGCCATTACAAGATACCTTAACTGCTTCGGTAAACATCTTCTGAACATACAACATTGTAAAGGAGTGTAATACGAAAACAACACGAAAGATTCGTGCCCTGTACTAGGTAGAAACCCAAGATCAAGAAATCAGACTCAAAACAATAACAATAACACATTATGCGCGACTTATGTCTGTCAGAGAAGAGGAGAGGATCTCCAGGCTGACACTTCCTCTAAACACAGAGAGGGAGAGGTGTGAGACTGGTCCTGCATGTGAAAGCCAGGAATGGGGGAAAAATGCAGTAATCTGAGCCCTCTTCCTCCTTCTCCTCCTCTTCCTCTCAGGATGCCCACAGCACTTCAAACCACACCCACCCTGGTGGGACACGCCTAAATCAAACCACACCCATCCACAGCGTGAGAAGCACAGTGTTCACCCGTCCTGCACTCGAAATGGGGACTTCCAGCACAACCTACTGCCTCCTTTTTTTGGTGGGGGTACGAATGCAGAATGGGAAAACCCCTGCTATTCCATTTTCTGGTCTGGTTTATTGGGGAACCGAAAGAGCTGTGATTTACGGATCAGCAATAGCAGCTCAGAAAAAAGACACCCTCTCTTAAAGAGTGTTTAAACATCAAGGCCAGCAGCTTCCAAATCAGGCTCTTCACAAGGTGCTAGTGTTTGCTTAGTGGAGGGAAAACTCAGACAAAAAGGCCCTCTCTCTGTCTCTCTCTCCCTGCTTCATTTTGGGTCCATGCATCACTGACACTTCAGCCCCGACTGACTACCCCGTTTCCGTGGTGACCCCCTCCTCTCGCTCACAGCATCCTTTATAGGAGATTTATGGTACAGGCGTCCCGCGCCGGGAGCCACGAAGGCGCACCCCGGGGGGTAGGGCGCCGGCAGGACCAGCCATTAATAATGTAGACCCCTGGCCCGCGGCTTGGAGTCTGGCGGCCGGGAGAGGCGTGATGAAGAGGCAGGCCCAGGCGAGAGGACGCAACATAGCTACAGGGGTCTGAGAGATGTGGGGAAATCCCTGATGGAGAGCAGACAGCCAGCGAGGAGAGGTGGAACGTGGCCTTCTAGAGACGCCACACTGTGGGAACGTCTCAGTCAGAGATCTTAGGACATTGCATTACATTACATTACTGTCATTTAGCAGATTCTTTTATCCCGAGTGAATTAATTGGGTTGCTAGTTTATCCATTTATACTGCTGGAGGTTTACTGAGGCAATTGTGGGTTAGGTACCTTGCCCAAGGGTACAACAGCAGTGCCCCAGCAGGGAATCAAACCAGCGACTTTTGGGTTACAGCCCTGCTCCTTACCACTACGCCAAACTGGGTCATACTGTGGGATCGCCTCAGTCACAGATCTCTGGACAGATATCTGTCTGTCTTATGTTGGATCCACAGGATCTGATGGATCCACAACAATCTACTTTGCTTAGCTTTTAAGTGCCTGGATTCCAGGGCACACTTGTGCTTTCTAACAGGGAGGGTGACTGGGGTGGAGGGAGGGCTTATTCTTCTGTTCCTAAGATACACGCAAAGGCAACCAATCACAGATGCTCACTATCGTTTATAAATCCAATTAGACAATAGTGTGGGGCTACAAGACAGTGAATATCAACAGAATTGGAGTACACATATTTCTAATTGTAAGATTTGTTGCAAAGAACGGCTTCACTTAACACATATTTAAAATATCAGAGGATATCAATTGTCAATTATAAAGGCCAATGAGCAACACTGTCATTTGGTGTTGCCAGGGGATATGAGGCCTCTGATTATAGGACACCCACATTATTCTGGCCATCAGCCACTGTCCCCTCCAACAGCGAGGAGAGTGGCTGAAACACCTCGATATCCGCTCATTTTTATTTAAACTCCCATGTTTTATTTAACCGCAACATCTCGTCGCCATGAAAAATTCAGCACCGCACGCGCTCTCTGCCTAATCTTAGCCACGTCCCGCAAACTCCAGCCCTCTTTAAATATTTCTCAGAACAAATGGACACCAGCAGAGGCGGCGGGCACCCCGACCCCCTCGCCCTACTTCCTTAATTCCCTCCCTGTACTTCTTCCACACTCAAAAAAGGGGGCAGCGCTGTGACCTGGCACCGTCGTCACTGTCCTCACCATGGGGGGGTGGGCGTTTTACCTCCCCCCACACCCCCCTCGCTTCCCGCCCCCATCTCCACACCTGCCCCCCACGGGCTCTCAGATGCCAGTGTCGAGAGCGGTGATCCAAGGCCCCGGAAGGTTCCGTCAGGACAAGGCCCAGAGCGCCGCTCGAGAGACGCTCAGCTAATTACGGCTCCTGCTCTCATCTGGGGCCCTGGGATCGTTCAAGATTCAAATTGAGCGATTTGGCGTTCAGCGTTCTGGTTTC
>NC_050585.1:42322968-42335468 GCF_013368585.1 Megalops cyprinoides | reverse complement strand
CTCACAGGAGAATGCTGCTACATGTGTGTATGCTACACACACACACACACACACACGCACACACACGCACACACGCACACACACAAAGTAGATCTAAAGGTCTGAATGGTCATGCTCCTCCAGAGCCAGTTCACCGTCAGACAGGATACCAAGAAGGAGGTACCCTTTACATATGAATACACCCTTTACCATGGCCATACCTCCTCCACCCCCCACCCCACCACATTTCCACCAGACACACTAGTGGTCAATTCACTGCAGTTCAGTTAGGGCCTTATTCTCCCATTCACACGTAAGTCCTTTTTTGTGTGCCTCCAGTTACGTGCATATCAGTTACGTGCATTCTCCCCTACGTGCTCCGATCACACCCACAGCGCTTAACTTCAGAATGAAGGCGGGCTCATGAAAGAGGCGTGATTTATTTAAAATAGAAGTAGGCTGAGTCACAACCTCATTTATTTTGGCTGTCGGGAAACCATGGAACATGGACTTATGCATTTGCCATGTGAATGTCATTGAAATCCATTCAAACCATAAACCAGACTCAGATTTTCAAAATAAATGCAAAGGAAGAGCTATATTACAAATCGCATTTGTTTGTATGTATGGCATAAACCCAAAAATAATGTAAATATAGCACATGTGCTGGGCCTATGTAATAAAGACATGTTTGACGTGTGGAGATTCATTAATAAAAACACACTATTGAGGAAAAGGTGCAACAAAGTGCATGTTCCAATGTCCACGCTTGAACTCATTTTGAGTAGCCTGTTATTAAAAATTCATTAGTAATCACTCATCATGACTCTTCCAAAGTACTCTCTATTAGCTTAATTGATTAATGAATGGGTAACGCTCTGCTATTTATACTCATCTTAATTGATATTTCTGTTTTATTCTAATTGAACTAATTATTTACCAGGCTTGTTCACAACATTGTGTGATGTAAAATGTTTTTTTTCTGCTTAACAATGTAATGTGGGGTTACAAGAAATGTTATTGCAGTTTAATAATGACACACAAATATCGTAAATTTTGAACTTTATTTGTACATGGATAATAATGTTAAAAGTAGGCCTACCACTGACATAAAGGCAACATGGTGTCTCGCCATGTAGTGGTACTTGACTTACTACAGCCCTCAGAAGCGCATATCTGAAAAGTGTGCAAGTCAAGGGCAGAATACACGTAAATGGTGTTTACATAAGAAACGCCCAGATTTTGGGGTTACTCCGCCCGAAGCGAGTTACTGCCTTCATGGCACACAAATCATGGACTTCAGTCAAGGGGAGAATACGTGTAGGCTGAAAAGTGCGTAGCTGCAGGCCTTCTTTGACTTACGCTCACGGGAGAGTCAATAACACAGCTCCTCAGCAGTGGCAAGACCACTAAGTCCCATTCGTGTACTGCACATGAAAGAGCAAAGGTACATACTCTGCTGAGTGCCACTTTCCTTTATTTTACGTTGTGGGCCCCTCACTTCCACAAATGGATAAATCTTGCCGAGTCAGCACTTATTTCTGGCACAAAAAGTCCTTCCAGGAAACAAGATGACTCATGGAAAACCATGTCACTCCGACCAATTTTTTGGCGCAGCATACAAAGTGGGAAGAAAATAGATTCAAAAACTAATAATAAAAAAAACCGACAGAACAAGGGTCTGGAATCTTCCCACAGAGACTCTGTCCCCCAAGTCCCAGAACCAATGTTAATATTCAGCTAACTGAGCCGAGGCTACCATGGGAAAACATCCTTTTAAATCAATGACAAAACAATGACCATTGTGGCTTTTAAAATTGTTCCATGGAACACCCCCCCCGCCCCCACTTGAGTAATTTTCTCCATCCTCCGCTAACACTTCTGTGTCGGGAAGTTTAGGAGGCCCAGCCAAAAGGTTTATGGGAATATTTTAAAGAAATAAAAAAAATGTATAATGAAAGGACTTGTTTGTGAAAAACACCATTGCTGCAACATTCAAAACTTTTAACATCCTCACACAGGGCAGCTTCATCCACTTACAGAGGAGCCTTTAATGGGGAGTTGCCCCAAGTATTTCTTCAGGATCACGATGTTGACGTGCCCCTCTGCTTTGTAAGGATGTTGTGACTCCTTCTGAAAGAGTATGCATGAAGATCTGTGGCTGGACAAAGCGTTTGCCTCAACGTAAACCACGTGTCCCTTTAGCCTCATTACACACAATTAGGCATCCTTTCTTTGTAAGTCGTTCTGGATAAGAGCACAGCTAAGTGACTAAATATAAACACAAATACGTGGAATTGAGCTGCTTTTATTCAAACCCACAACTCTTAGATCCACAGCATGGTGCTTTAATTATTAATCCACTAATTAATATACAGTATTTCTGCCCTGAAAGAATACCAGTATGTGCCCCCCCCCCCCCCCCCCCACACACACACACACACACACACACGTGTGCATGCACACACACATACACACACTCACTCTTGTGCATGCACACGCACACACACAGATGCTCCACCTCACTCCCGACAGCAGTGTAAAACTCTATGTAACACTTGGCAGCACCGAGGAGGTTTGAAGCATTACACAATTCAGCGAGAGGAAATCAGCTCCATTCCGCATTTCCAAACACGCTCGCAGTGACATCACGGAGGGCCGCGGAGGTCAGAGAACAAGGCTGATAATGTGAGCTGAACAATGACTGCTCACCCTCTGGGGGGTGAGAGTTTACATCCGACAGAGAGAAGGCAATACCAGGGGATACAGCTGCATGAGTCTAAACTACAGCACGCACAACAAAATATCCTAACTGCATGCTTCCTCAAAAGATCAGGACGCAGAGTGTTTGACACAGTGTTTTAGGAAGTAGGTTTGTAACCAGAAGGTCATATGCTTCAGTCCCAGGCAGGGCATGGCAGCTTGGTACCTGTGCAAGGTATATAACTCTACTTGCCACACTAACCCTTCGGCTGTTTAGGCGGTTAATATGTACAATGAAGTGGCTACGAATCAAAAAAAAAAAAAAAAAAACAGTGTAAATACCAAAACGCAAACCTTTTTTTCCCAAAATGATGCTGAATTTCTTGTTGCTCATCAGACCAAATTGGGAAGTGGGGTGTGGGGGTGTGTGGGGGGGGGGGGGGGTGCAGGGCTGTGAAACAAAAGGTTGCCCCCTCTAGCTGTGGGCCAAGAGTAATTAGGTGTTTCTGCTATGTCTCTGCTCCTGCTAGACCTGGTAATGGTGTCATTTACACTCAAGTCACAAGAGTCTGTCGCTCCAGTCCATCCAGTAATTAGCTGGATACACCGCACCAACGCACCAACTAATTAGCAAATTATGTTGAAAAAAGCAGGCCCCTAATTAACAGTTATTATGGCATTTCAGAAGTCGCTGCTTTAATTAGGAATGAATCGGGGCATGCATTTCAATGCTGGCACTTAAATATCATCTCCTGTAATCTCTCCCCCCAACCCCCCCCCCAAAAAAACACCAATCCCATCCACACTACACTCACTCTACCATTAACTGGAACACCCTCCCCCCCCTTTAAAAGCTACCATCCCTTCAAAAACAAGCAAAAAAAAAAAAAAAACGCACTTTAACCCATACATGATCAATAAGCAGGGCTGATTATTATCAGACACAAACAGAGGCAGCTGATTAATTTGTTTTATGCAAAGTTGCTGTGTATTTAATAATATTTTTCAAAGCTGCAAGAAACAGGCATAATTTTCGGTCCATTAGTGAACATTGTCATCCATCACTGCAAGTGCCTCTCTCCCCCCTCCCTCCATCCCTCTGTTGCCTCCACCCCCAACCTCTGTATCTTTCTCTTACTATGTTCTGTGTGCTGTGAGTGTTATGTGAGCTGGTGTGTGCTTCTGTGTGTGTGTGTGCGTGTGTGTGTGTGTGGGCTTTAGCCATTTTTTTTTGCCTCCAACAGCATCAACATCCAGAGATTTACCTGTCATACTATTTAGATCCCATGCTAATGCACTAGTGCAGTTTGCCGCTGTGCTAAACACATTTGTTCTACAATGTCACGCCTGATGGAGACTCCACTCCACCTCTATCGCCAAAAACCTCCCGTTTTGTTTTTGTTTGTGTATGTGTTACAGCATTTCCCATTGCCCAGATTGAGTCCCAACCGCAAAGCAACACATATCCCATGATGCTCTGTGCTGGAATGCAGTGAACTAATCTCATCTACATTGAGTCTGACTTCGCTCTAAAAATCAAAACTTTCTTCTCTTGCCTATAGGTGTAAATAGAGGTTCGCTCTACTTCTCAACACTGCTCAACACCATATCGCTTATGACCACAGAGCCCATCTTAGGCGGCAGTGTAGTACAATGGCAAGGAGCAGGGCTTGCGAATGAAAGGTTGCTGGTTCACTTTGCTGCTGGGGCAGCTACACCCTTGGGTAAGGCATTTAGCCCACAATTGCATCAGTAAATACCCAGCTGTATAAATGGATAACATGTACAAATCGTAACCACAGGGCCCAGCTTCGCTCCTGCTCTTTGGAGCAAAAAAGCCACAATCTGCTAGATGGAATTAGGTCACTTTTGAAGACAGCCTGAATGCCAGAACATACAGCAGGAGGCCTTGTGGATTACAGCCAGAGGACAGAGCTCTAAACAGCAACACACTCTATTGTGTGATATGGCAACAGCTGACTAACAGCCAGCACACCAGAAACCACACGCCTTCTCCCAGAACATCAGACCTCGTTGCCCCCTGTATATTTTAGTAGGTTGTACCTCCCGAGAGCAAAAGCCAACGCAAGACCAGCACAAGACAGGAGATTAACTATAATCCACAGTCAACACAGGGCCGCTCAGAGTTCAGCTACCCGAGCAGACCCGAACTAAGCCCAAGACCAGCGCACTGATCCATCAACACACAAAACCACCTAGAAACAAAACAGAGACACAGGTTGTTTTAAGGATCAAAAATGCCCTCTTAGCCAGGAAGCTAACTCAATGAAAACAATGAATCGGCACCTTCAAGAATTCTACACAAATCTTGCCTTTTATTTTAAATGTAGTTTTCTGTTTTAGTAATAATTTCAGCAAAACACAAGGTCTTGTAATGTATGCCCAGTGGAACTCTCTATTTGGAAAATCATACACATTAACCTTTTCATGCACAGACTGAACCAGGAAGACACCAGATGAGAACTTTCATCTGAACAGCCAGATACACGTTGGTATTCTTAGGATCAGAGACAACTGACATATAAGCAATCAACTTAAGAAAGGTTATAAAATTATGAGTTGTGATTTTCAGCAGATTGTTCCTATACAAGTATCTGACAAGATAAATAACTATAACTTTGTCATTAACTAGCTGTCTTGATGCAATGGGCAAGTTAGCAAGCATTTTAAGAAGCTGCCACTGCCAGTGTGTCATATTTTGACAGTAAATCACCTGACCCTCTCAGACTAATGCACACATTCAGCAATTAGTTTGCTCGTGAGGTAGTGCTGCACAGAATGGGCACATGAAATTAAACAGGTGACAATATACACAAAAGAAAAAGCTCCTAGCAGGGACATTTCTCCATATTTTGCGTGCAGGACACAGGATGGCAGATTAGCAATGACAGGTGCAGGGGACCCGATGGCAGGACAGCAAGAACAGGCCTAGAACTCTACCCCCTCCCTTCCCTATGCCACCCCCCCACACCCCCCCACCAACACACACACACACGTGCGTGCACGCACACACACAATCACTCTGGCTTCCAAAATAATTCCAGGATGTTATGCTCTAATTCTCACACAATGTCCTTCCAAAGAAAAAAAAAATCCTCAGTTACAGATGAACTCATTAACCTGGTTGTTTTTTTTGTGTCTTTTCTAGTGGATAGCTGCAAACCCAGATGACAGCGAACGAATGTGTCTTTATGTCAGACTTCTGTCACAGGCGATGGACAAGCAAACGAGCACTGCAAACCAGCCAAAGGCTGTGCTGGTTTTAATTTGTCTTCCTTTCACGTAGCCAGTCACAGAGGCCTAAGGACCTGGGGCTGGGGTGCTAAGTGTGCCAGCCTTAAGAGGGCACAGCAAGGGATGCCTTGTGACCCCCTCACCCTGGTCTTATCTACCATAAGCCCATTGACATCCACTCCACCTCTTCCTGAATGCCAGCCTCACCTGCTCTCCATAGTACCCAAGAAATGTAAAAAGACCATTAGTACTCCAAAGGCAGACTGAAAGAGCGCTCTATGTCTCCATAGCAGCCCTGCTTCTCTCTGAGTCTCCATTTTCACTCAGGCATTTTATCTGAGTCTCCATTATGGTTCCGCTGTTCTTTCTAAGTTTCAGTTACTGCCATTCTTTATAAGTCTTAATTATGGCTCTGCTGGTCTGTCTAAGTCTCCATTATGGTTCTGCCATTCTCTCTCAGTCTCCATTGTCGCTCTTCCATTCTCTCTCAGTCTCCATTGTCGCTCTCCCATTCTCTCTCAGTCTCCGTTATGACTCCAAGTCGCCATTACGTATCTGCTGCTCTCATTGCGACTATAGGTTGTGGTTTTGTGCCTGAACTGTCCTCAGTGTCAGTGACGCTGAAGTAGACACCCATGAGACCCCTCTCCACTTTCCTGCTTTGTCCTCTGCTGATTCTGCTGTCAATCAGGATCACTGTCATTATAGCTGAGACACACCCCTCAGTCAGCCTGCCCCCCTGTATCCAGTGGTTTTCAGGGACAAATAATCCCGGACCAAAGAGGACACACTCACCTCTACACACTCGGCTCTACAGAACTGTTGGTAGTGGGGTGCTAGCTGTGTAGTTACTAGCATTCTCATCAGTCTCATGTCTTTCCATTACCTCCTTACTCCTCACATAGCCTGTAAACACATGCCCACACAAACACACATACCCACACACTCATGAATATATATCCAAATACACACACATACACCACACAAGCACAGAAACCCATACTCAGATACACATTTACATTTACATTTATTTATTTAGCAGACGCTTTTATCCAAAGCGACTTACAAAAGTGCATACAGTAGGTACAGCGACAGTACGGGGACAGGATGTGTACAGTTCCACAATGAGACACACTCACACTCACACTCACACACTTCAATACAGTCATACTCATACAAAGCCCACTACAGAAAAGCATTCTCTGAGGAAGTGGGGGGGGGGGGTGTTTAGTGGGGAGGGAGGGGAGAGGAGGTTAGGGGGTGATGTGCCGGTGTTGGAGGGGCAGTGGAGGTACAGGGCTGACAGCCAGCTCCTTCATGGATGGAGGAGCAGAGGGCATCATGGGTAACCAAGGAGGGCCCTGTCAGAGTCCTCACACACACACGCATACACACATACACACACACACACACACACACACACACACACACACAAATGCACACACGCATACATGCACATACGCAAACACACACACACACACACACACACACACACACACACACACACACACAGTCCCTCATGTCTCCCTGCCTCCAGTCCAGCTCTGACAGAGCCTTCCTCTCCCTATAGAGGTCAGCTCCAATACCATGTGGAAATTATTTGGTCTCATAAATGAATAATGTCACTACGCAGAGAAACATACCACACTAAAAAAGAAAACTAAAAAAAAAAACACTGAAAGCATAACTCAATGAAATGAATCAAAGAAACAGTCAGATGCAGACTTAAACCAAATGGCCCACAGCTTTTTAGGGAAAAGGGGTGTTTATGTGAGCACAGGTGAAGTAGAGCCTGTTCTTCTGCAGTGCATTGGTGCGTGGTGATTAGGTGGTCTCAGTGCGCTGGAGGTCACCTCTCCTGACCCAGCCCTGCAGCGCTGACACACAGTCTCCATGCAGGGGTCCCTGAGACTGCGTTACTACCAATCAAAGGCCCTCTCAAAGTCAGTGAGCCACGCTGGAAAGGCCAGATCAGGAAATGCTCTTATCCAGAGATAAGGAGAGTGCCTCCTTAAGGACTCGCAGAAACACTCCTTCAGTCCCTTCCACATTTGCCCTTGTGTCGTCCATATTCACACTTACTCATCTGACAGATGCTCTTATCCAGAGCAGCTTACAAAAGCAAAAGTATATAAATGCATGCAATATTGCCTCATGAACAACAGCACATATATCGGTAATGTATCCAAACCACAAGGCCTACTGTCTCTCACTTCTCTATATCAACAGAGTCTCAGTTGTCAGAACATCGTGTGGTCAAGTACAACTGCTGCTGCACCATTAAGCAAGGTAATTACCCTCACTGGCCTCAGTGAATATCCATACTAGAGAATACTAAGTTAAGAATATAAAAATGGACACGCTTCTCACACTTCCTAAATTCAAAAACATAATCCGCAATACTGTACCCAAGTACTGTGGATCGAGTATTTCTGACTATCTCCATCCTGATTTCCATGCTCTCCATGTATGTTGCATGTAGTGCTATATCACAATTTAATGTGTGTATTGTGTGTAATATATGATTGAATCTTATATGTATTGTGATCATCATCACCGCTTGGCCAGGACCCCCTGGAAAAGAGATATCATATCTCAATGGGATATTTCCTGGTGAAATAAAGGAAAAATAAACAAATGAAATAAAATAGTATTGAATGTAGGCTGTGTGAGTCCTCCTGGCAGCAGGGGTCAGCAGAGCAGTTAGTGTAATACTGAAGTGGTAAAGAGGTGGTATCATAGACATTATTACATATCAGTCAATCAGATTCTCTGTTATGTTAGAGGACTCCCTGTCTTTTCCATCTCTCCTTCTTTTCACCTTCTCCCTCTTTTTAATTTTGTTTTTGAATATTCATAACAACTTATTCTCTCCCCCCATGGTTTTGCATTTTGTTAAATATTCAAAAGTGCGAGTGCAATTAACATGTTGTTAATGAATAATTAATCACAACTAAAGCATCCACAAAATGTATGCATTTTAATTATTGAAACTGCAAATATGAAAACATAATACTTCTGTGGTGTGTTTCCTCCCCCCCTCTCAATGGTGTGTGTGTGTGTGTGCATGTGTGTGTGCACGCGCGTGTGCCTATGTGTGTGTGTATGCATGTGCTTCTGTGCGTCACCAAATACAAGAGGGAACATCAAATGTTCCTTATTAAATTATCACTAATAACGTGAATATCCCTCTAGCCGGCTGTTATCATCGATTACCAGTGAACACTATGTCTGAGATACACCCCTCTGTGCTGAGGCCATACTAAGTCCTCACAGCATTGATCTCTGAAATAAAACATAGTGCGAACCACACAGCGAATACGTCCTCTGTGCCACTTGAGCAGACACGGCACAGCGGACCAAGGCGGAGCTGTAGGGACACGACGGATTAGGCGAACAGATGACACTTTTTTAATCCTGTTATGCACAGATATGGTTCACAGCAAGGTTGTTCTGGATGGCTTGGTTCACAGGTGAGGGGGGAGAGGGAAGAGAGAAGGGGCACAACTTCCTCTGCTTAGGCTGGTGGGCATGGCTTCCGTTTCCTCTCACCTAATTGGGAGCCGGATGGGGGCCCCTCTCCCTCCCCGCCCTTCCCCGGGTGCGTTTCTCCTCTCCTCCTATTGGGCGGATCACCGCCGAGGCCATGCCACATACGCCCTTCTCACGCTCTAGTAAATAACTCAATTACAGGCCAATTGCCTTCATTACTGCGCTGCTGGGCCCCCGATCCCCCGGTTCCTGCGCGGGCTGTTGCATGCGCTGCTTCATTAGGGAAGATCTAATTATTACTGTTGCATGCAACAGCCTACTGGGCAAGTCCCTCTTATTTGTGGAGCGTATTACACAAGATTCTATTTATTTTTTTTTTTTTTAATTTTGTTTCCGTAAGACATGTGCAGCCTGACCAGAATTGGCCACCGATAGAGATTTGCTTCTCGGAAGCTGTCAAGACGCGCAGAGAGGAGAGAATTTCAAAAACCTAATAAAGATGACAGCAGATGGGAGGGGTCAGACAGCGAGGTTCAGATCGGCATCAGAGGGCCACGGCGGAGCATCTCCTCTGTTTACACGCTCATTCAGTCACGTGATCAAATCCTGCAGACTCGGAGTACATCAAAAACAGCGCCATGCCCACTCCACCGGCTGTCACTTCTTAGGAAAAAAAAAAAAAAAAGATAAAAGTGATTATGTAACTGCTCACCTGGGTAAGGCATGTTTTCATACAGATGAGCACACATGGACACTTGAGCCCCGATTCTCTCAGTCGTCACTGTCCCAGCACGAAGTGAAGGATGCACTCCCGCCCTCGCCTGCACTGTGTAACGTAGACTTCTCTCTCTCTTTCTTTCTCTCTCCCTCTCTCTTCATATTTTTTTCAGCGTCAGGTACGATAAGTGACAGGCAGCACTGTTCCTGTCTTAATAAAAGGCACGGAACCGCTATATGCGAAGACAGTGTGTTTAGGAGAAGATGGAATAACAGTTTCCTTTCAAGTTGTTGGGGAGGGGAGCGTTTGACAGGTACCTGTATCTGAGTGGGGGTGAGGAGTACAGTGCTCTCCTCACTACCTGTCTACAAGACATAGACAACGCGTGCCTAACTCAACACGCTCACCCCCGCCAAGGAGGGCGACGCTTCTGTGAGGAACCTGTGGGCAGGCGCCCCACCGAGGTGCCAGGGTCACCCCACAGCAGGGCCGGGTGAGCCTCCTTAAAGATGTCTACACACAGGGCCACATGCAAACAAGCCTGTCAGAGAAGCAGGAAGAGGGCAGAGGACAGAGGATACAGCTGTAACATTCAGACAGGCAGAGCCAATCAGACAGCGGTGACTTTTTACAAAGACCCTTGAATGAACTACCCACATTTGACACACCGTGAATAAAGCACATTAATTCAGCCCTGCCCTTGGTCACAGCCACTCAGAGTTTATCTGTCTTGCCTTTCTTTTCTCTGTCAGGCCAGCACCCACCTCTGATAAACACTATGGGTGGCTGCTTTTGCAGGGAGCGGGTGAGTCACTTCTCCTTCGTTAGCTGTTGTTATTATGTTTACTGTTTGTGGTCTGATTCATTTCCTCTGTGAACACCTGGAAGGAGATGTTAATGAATATGTTTTGTAAGCCTTTGGGAGTGTGACACCTTGACGTGGTTAGGACTGAGGCAACAGCCAGCCACAACAGCAACGCTGGAACATCACTGGGTTTGATGATTTGAGCTCAAATACAGCTGATCTGTATCTGGTCTGGGTCATTTGCTTTGAGGGTTGCCCTGTGGTGGACTACAGATGGTGTGCTTCCTGAACCTGAACATCCTGGTCCACTCACCCCCAGACAGAGAGACAGACAGAAAAAAGAGTGCTGGAATGCACAGTTTCCCCATCCAGGATGAAATACACAGCAGCCATAATGTTACAGGTCTTAATCCAAGTGGATTTCATGGGGGTCCTCAAACCCTGAAAGGCGGGTCAACCGTGAGCAATTAACGGTGGTGGGCCTTCCCTCTAGACTGTTAAGACCCACCCCCCGCAGTATAGGGAGTCCATATACAAAGGTAAAGCAGTCATATTCAACCTGGGATTTGAACCCACAGTCTGATCACGAGTCTAGAGCCCGTGCAGGCCGCTGCAGACCTCAGACGCCGTAAACCGCACAGCTCCTGTTCACTCACCCTCAGGAGATCTCTGCTGCAGGAAGAGAAACAAAGAGCCGCCCCCCCCGACGCGGCTGCGTGGGTCTCGGGGAGTTGCTTCCTGTCGCGTTGTGCCGCTGTTGCGATCGCGCACACCTCTCCGCTCTCAAACAGTTAAACGTGAACAATGCACGACCTTCGCTCTCACACTCTCTCTAGGAAAGCATGCTCCTGATGACTTGTCTTTCTGTTTTTTTTTCGTTCTGGTTCGTGCTGGTATTTTTAGAGTGCCTTTTATTCGCCATTAGGAAACAGCATTCCTGCTCAGTCTTAAACGGCTTCTCAAAGCGACAGGCCACATTTTTTTCGCTTCCAATGATAACCAAAAACAAAAACATTTCGAGGAGATGAGGATGAACAAAAAAAATCAAGAGCTAGCGTTTCATACTTGAGGCTCTCCTTTTTTCATATTCTGTAATGTTGGTTTGATCAAAGAGGAGACAGCTCAATACAAAGACCTGCTGATACACAACGAGAGACATCATGTTGCTCTGTGACTGAGGCACAAGTGACTGTTCCTGCAATAAAAGCTCTCCTGATGTAAACCTGGGCAAACAGCTCCTGGGTGCTTGTACAGTAGTTATAATGACCACTCACCACAATTACTAAAAGGTAATCATCTCATTTCTCAAGGCTATGACCCTTTCATTGTGAGAAAAAAAATAAGCCCTGCTATAATTAGGAATCCAGTAGCTACATTGTAGTGATTATGCCACTTACGGTGTGCATTTGTCCCCTTAGTTTGCAATAAAGAAGAGAAGGAGGTAGATATATGTACGTTAAATCCACTTTTGACCCATCTCTGGGGTTTCTAAAACATCAGCACGGTGGTGATCAATTAGCTCTGTGCAAGCAAAGCCTATTGTCCAAA